>NC_034013.1:9247153-9294718 GCF_000346465.2 Prunus persica | reverse complement strand
AGACACGACGAATTTTAGGCATACGACAACGATGTACACGACAGTGTTTTAAACTACCGTCGTTGTATTACTTATACACGACGGTTTTTTCATAAACCGTCGTTTGTATTACTTATAATAGACGACGTCTGTTGAAAATCCGTCGTCTATATATGCCAAATACGTCTGTTTTTGTTTAAAACCCGTCGTCTCTGTTGTGTATTACTTGCGATTAGATCATTGTATAATCTGCTATAGTGATGGTCATTGCCTGTATTTTCACTTTATTATAGATAATAGGTTATAGTGTCGGAGATGGATAAGTCATGGATGCACTCGGATAGAAGATCGAAGGCATATGAATTTGGGGTGGAAGCATTTTTGAACTTTGCTGTAGAAAATCTTCTAACTACAACACATATCCGTTGTCCATGTGTTAAATGTGTTAATTTGAAGTTGTTTGGGGTTGGAATTATAAGGGATCACTTATACTTTAATGGAATTGACCAAAGCTATAAGAATTGGACATTTCACGGAGAACCTTGGGAAGCAACTACTAATGCTAGTAGAAATGTTGAAGAAGATGATGGCCATAGTAGGTACAGTTTTGTGTCTGAAGAAATTGATATGGATGATAATGATTTTGGTGATTTTGGTTCGGATCCGTATGAGTTTGCCAATGTGATTGGGGATGGAGATCAACCAGTGTACCCTGGTTGTAGAAAGTACACGAAGTTATCGGCATTAGTGAAGTTGTATAATTTGAAGGCAAAACATGGGATGAGTGATGTCTGTTTTACAGAATTATTGATACTTCAAGGCGATTTGCTTCCAGAAGGAAATACAATACCAACCTCCATGTATGAGGCTAAAAAGACTTTGTGTGCATTGGGGCTGAGTTATGAGAAAATGCATGCATGCCCCAATGATTGCATCTTGTATAGGAAGGAGTATGAGGATTCAACTAATTGTCCTACTTGTGGTATCTCAAGGTGGAAGGAAGGCAAAGATTCAATCTTGAAAGAGGGTGTGCCAGCGAAGGTGGTGTGGTATTTTCCCCCAATTCCAAGGTTTAAAAGGATGTTTCAATCACATGAGACAGCTAAGAGTTTGACTTGGTGGCATGCTGCTAGAAAATCAATTGACGGTCAGATGTCTCATCCGGCGGATTACCCGTCTTGGAAACTTCTTGATGATAAATGGCCTGAGTTTGGTAATGAGCCGAGAAACTTGAGATTGGCTCTTTCATCTGATGGATTCAATCCCCACAGTTCTCTAAGTAGCAGATATAGTTGTTGGCCGGTTATCTTAGTTACATATAATCTCCCTCCATGGCTGTGCATGAAACGAAAGTTCATGATGTTAACCTTATTGATTTCCGGTCCTAAACAACCCGGAAATGATATAGACGTCTATTGGAGCCTTTGATTGATGATTTAAAATCCTTGTGGGTTGGGATTAGAGGAGTGTATGATGCACATAATGGAGAATACTTTACACTCAGAGCTGCATTAATGTGGACAATTAATGATTTCCCCGCTTATGGAAACTTATCTGGTTGTGTTGTTAAAGGATATAAAGCTTGTCCAATATGCGGCGATGATACACCTAGTCACAGGTTGAAAAATGGCCACAAAATTTGTTACATTGGGCATAGAAAATGGTTACCAATCAATCATCCATATAGGAGGCAACGTGCAGCTTTTAATGGGAAACCTGAATATGACATACCTCCAGAGCCATTAACCGGAGAAGAAGTGCTGCATATGGTTGAAAATGGTGACAGAGTTTGTTGGAAGAAGAAATCAATATTCTTTGATCTCGAGTATTGGAAATACCTTCCTGTGAGGCATGCCCTAGATGTTATGCACATTGAGAAGAATGTTTGCGATAGTATCATTGGTACATTGCTGGAGATCCCTGGAAAAAATAAAGATGGGATTGCTGCTCGATTAGATTTATTGAACATGGGGGTCAAAACTGATTTGCAACCCGAGTATGGAGAAAGACGTACTCGTTTGCCTCCTGGGCCTTGGAATTTGTCAAGAGCAGAGAAGAGAGAGGTTTGCAATTCTTTCTATGGTATGAAGGTCCCTGAAGGTTATTCTTCAAATATTAAAAATCTTGTATCTGTACAAGATTCAAGACTTCTTGGCCTTAAATCACATGATTGTCATACCTTAATGCAACAATTGCTCCCTGTGGCAATTCGTTCTGTTTTGGAGAAGCCTGCAAGGTATGCAATAACTCGTTTGTGCTTCTTCTTCAATGCTATATGTGCAAAGACTGTTGATGTTTCCAAGCTAGATAAGTTGGAAGAAGATGTAGTAGTTACTCTGTGTTTGCTTGAGAAGTACTTTCCTCCTTCATTCTTTGATATCATGGTTCATCTAGTAGTACATCTTGTCAGAGAAGTTCGTCTATGTGGGCCAGTATATTTTAGGTGGATGTATCCGTTTGAAAGATATATGAAAGTGCTGAAGGGGTATGTTCAGAATCGTACTCGTCCCGAAGGTTGCATTGCTGAGCGGTATATAGCTGAAGAAGCGGTAGAGTGTTGTACTCAGCATTTATCTGATGCTAGTACAGTTGGAGTGCCTTCAAGCCAAAAGATGGGACTTTCAAAGCCATTATCAGGTTGCACAGTGAGCGTAGTTGATCAGGACCTGTTGAATCAAGCACATCTATATGTCTTGGAGAATACGGAAGAAGTCCTACCTTATATCGAGTACGTATGAGCTTTATTCTTTAAGTTTCCATTTTAAATTATTTCTTATGTTTATCTTCTATATTTAGGACCGTAATGCTTGAATTTTTCGTGTCATGTAGGCAACATATGATTCACATCAAGACTGCTTATCCAAAATTTAGAAAGAGAACAAAGTGGCTGCAGGATAAGCACAATAGCACTTTCATTCAATGGCTACGCTTCAAGGTATATATTGTTGAATAACATATTTCTCTTTTAATTTTCTTCTTATTTATATGTTAGATTGAATTAAGATATGATTAATTTGCAGGTTCAAAGTGAACTTGAGGAAGACAATCATGGCGTATCAGAAAATTTAAGGTGGCTAGCAGCTGGTCCAAACATGTCAGTGCCATTATATAGGAGCTATCTTATTAAAGGTATTAAATTCAATATCAAGGCACAAGATGATGTGCGGACAACTCAAAATAGTGGAGTTTATTTACTTGCACATACCATGCAAGTTGCTAGTGCCAAGGATAAAAACCCAATTCTCTCAAATATGGGTTTCTATGGTGTCATTCAAGAAATTTGGGACCTTGACTACCAAAAGTTTACAATCCCAGTCTTTAGGTGTGATTGGATAGATAGTTCTGGTCTTGTAGTCGACGAACTTGGATTTACCCTTGTAGATTTGAGTAAAATTGGACATAGGAATGACCAATTTGTTTTGGCTTCTCAAGTCAAACAAATATTTTTTGTTGACGACCCGATGCATCGTGGTTGGTCGGTAGTGTTATCAATGCCTAATAGAGAATATAATGATGTTATTGGTGATGAAGTCTTAGGTGATGTGATAATTGAGTGTGAGCCATTTACTAGAGGGATGCCAAATGTTGACACATTTGATGAACTGGTGGGTGAGTTAGGCGGTCAAAATATTCGAGATGGGTGTGAAGATATATGGATTGAATGATGCTTATGTAATTGGCAGTGTATGACATTAATTTTGTAATATATTGTAATGTGATTTCTTCACTTTCTACGTTCAAATAAAACACGACGTTATTGTGAACCAGTTATTCAGCATATTTACCGACGTCTTAAAGCAACGTAACAATGAAGAACCACGACGCTATTGTGAAGCAATTATTCAGGATATCACGTCGGTGAAGGATAAAGAACCGCCATGTAATTCAAAATAACACGACTCCAATCCCATAATACCGACGTCTAAAAAACGAGATATATAATCTGAACGTTAAAAAATACGACGTCATCATACATTTTCCACGTCGCAAGTTCTTTTATAAACGAAGAGGAACGAAATGAATTCCGACGGAAATTCATTATAACCGCCGTCTAATAACAATTAAACGACGTTATTTGTAATACGGCTCTCATCATAATCAACGCCGTCTATATATTATGTAATACGGCTCTCATTTATTTGGAACCGACGTTGTTTAGAAGTTCAACGTCGTCTATATTATTAAGTGCGTCGTGAGTAATGATGATAGATATAAATACAACGTCGACTATATAAATGCCACCGACGTTGTTTCGCATTTCAACGTCAACTGTATAAATACATACGTCGTAAATAATGACACTGACAACTATTTCCACGTCATCTTTTTTAGAAAAATCGAAGTGGAAAATTTATTTCACGACGGTTGTTTGTAAATAAGAGACGTAGTATATTTCAATAACGTCGTCTTCTCATGTATTTAAAGACGTCATATTTTTTCTTGTCGTGTAAATTATATTTAACGGCGTAAAAGTTTAGTTGTCGTCGTTGTATATATGTATATCTTGCGGCCTTGTTCTTTTAACATGTGTCATATTTTTCCTTTTTAACGACGGTGATTTGTTTGAGTTGGTCGTCTATTCTCATCCTCGACTATTTTCTAGAACTTTAGCAGACTAAACACGTCTGTTTTTATTGTTTTCCGACGTTGTTTTATTTAACAACGTCTAATATTTATCGTCGTTGTTTGTTTCTGAAAATATGACGTATAAATTTTGTAATACGACTCTCATATATTTGTAACCGACGTTGTGTCGTTTTGCAACGTCTACTCAATAAATACATACGTCGTAAATAATGGCACTGACAACTATTTCCACGTCATCTTTTATCGAAAAATCGAAGTGGAAAATTAATTTTACGACGGCTGTTTTTATATATGCGACGTAGTAGGTATCAATAACGTCGTCTTCTAATGTATTTAAAGACGTCAAATTTTTTATTGTCGTGAAAATGATATTTAACGGCGTCGTATTTTTATTTTCGTCGTTGTATGTCTATCTTGCGGCCTTGTTCTCTTAATATGTGTCATATTTTTCCTTTTTAACGACGGTTTTTTCAGAGAGTTGGTCGTCTATTCTCATCATCGACTGCTTTTTTAGATCTTTTTGCAGTACAAAGACGTCGTTTTGTATTTGTTGATGACGTTGTATATTTTAACAACGACGGTGATTTAGCGTCGTGGTATATGAGGGAAAAGATGACGGTGGATTCCACGACCATTGAAAAATCGAATACACGACGGTGATTTACCGTCGTCTTTTTGCTTTTTTGTAGTAGTGTGGCAAGGTTTTTAACGAGACATATTCCATATCATTTGTGGTCTCCAAGGGGGAGTGTTGTAAATATATAAGGTGGAGCCCACCTCCAATTGGGAGAGGCTTTGCCTATAAAAGGGTTCACACCCTTCATTGTAAATATACACAAGAAGAAGGAAAAACTACTCCCTTCTCTCCATCTAAATTATCTCCTCAATCTCTTAGTTTTATAACACAGAAATGAGAATGAAGAAACTCTCTCTCTCTCAATTTCCTCTCCAATTTCTAACTAGATTTATAACAGTTTATTCCTACTCCAATAAATATTAGCCCACTACCACTGGCGGACCTGTTAAGGAGTAAGGAGGTGTTGCACCTTCTCTAGCTAGAAAAACCAATGTAGGTGCTTGAAATTGCCCCTTTACTTTGTCTTTTTACTTTCATTTATTTTTATATTATTCAATTTACTTAAGTTTACAATGTAAATAAGGAAGTACCCCCCATTTGGATTCAAATAAAAATAATAGAAAATCAAATCCCCCCCAAATCAAAATTTGAAAAATCGGTTTTAGTGCAAAATACGATTTAGGCTAAAAATGATAGCTCATTAAGTCAATATTTACTTCATAATAAAATCCCATAAAATCAAGTTTTCTTATTTAATGTGTAAGGAATAAAAGCCGCCAAAAATTATCTTGAGAAAATGATTATTCCGAAAAACCATTTTTCATACTTAGTCAATATTTTTACATAGAATAATTTTTTATGTATGATATGAATGCATGAAGGGACCTAAGGTCAATTTAGGTAAAAAGCCTTAGATATTCAATCCACAAAGAGTTTTTAACCTTTCAAAATTGCACATCTACTAAAAAATTCCTGGGTTCGCCAGTGCCAACTACACCAAATAAATATAAAACACTAATAATAGCCCAATTTAAGTAAAGTAAATAATAGCTTTATTTAAAACAAGACCATTCCTGAAGCATATAGGAAATAATAAACATCAATCCAAACCTATATAAATTTGATTAGAATTAGAACTCACGCTAAGGCTCTACCAATTTTTTTTTTAAATTTTTTTTTATAATTTTATAAGGCTCTACTAACTTGACCTATTCTAATCGTACTGATAATGGACTACACCCACAGAGAGCAACCACCCAAAACGCCATATTTGAACCTTGAGAGCCTAGAGGAAATAGCTCTCATCCTCTAAAAAATGGTACCAAAATATCTTCAGTGGGTTCTTCAATGTTGGTAAGTTTTTCTCTTTTTTTTTTATTATATATATTTAATTTCCAATTTTAATTGTTGTTGTTAAGTTTTTATGATTTAGGGTTTGGGTGAATTTTTTTGGAGATTGTTGATATATGTTTTATTTTTGCAACTTGAATTATTAATTAGCATATATGATTTTTGGTATATAGTATTTCTTGTTAGGATATCATGTCACGTGATGATAATAGACTGGCAAAGAGAGGAAAAACTATTTATTCATTCTTCAAAAAAAGTGGTAACGATAATAAGGATACACCTTCTGCATCTAATGTTGATACTTCAATTTTTGAGAAACTTTCTAAACTCGGATCTCACATAGTTCAACCTAAAGAGTTTGATATTGTAATGTGACTTTGTTTGATCTATAAAATTTTATTTACATTTTTGTTTCATGAGAAAAAAAGCTCATAATATATCTCCTCTGAAGAAAAAAAAAATTTATTTAGCCTAGCCCTATAAAAATTCTTGAGTCCGCCATTGGCTTTAACCATGTTACAAAATTATCATTTACTATATAGGTAGTGTCCTCAATACAATAATACAATGTTCATATTCAAGAATTTCAAATTTGAAGTAAATACTTGAGGAAGTGTTTTGAACCTTTTTATTTTTATTTTTTTATTGTTAATATTTTTTTATGAACTAACCCACCTCTATCTCTTGAGATTGATATGTTGCGGTTTGAAGAATTTTCTGATATTATTCAAGATGTTCTTTTTTGTTTATTAATTCTTTTTGAAGTTTAAACTATCTGTTAACAAAAAAGTAACTAATATAGTGCAACAAAATAAATCACCATGTATCACTCATGACTTGAGACAAACCATACCAAGTCCTTTATTTCCTCCATTTATTATAAGATAATAAGGATTATGGGGAAACGATTGAACCAAGAGCATCAATGCATATATGTGACATGCATGCTGCATCTTTCAAGAGGGAATGAAAATAAATCTAAGTATAGAGCTCCAATTTAGATAACCTGGGTGTTGGAATGACAACTAATGGAGTCATTTTCTTTGTCACAATCCCAAATTTGTCTTGAAGGTCAAGCTTTGCATCATTGGGCAACCTCCACTCAAATGAATGCAAAAATGAAGCCAACACATAGATCATCATCCTCTCTGCTAAGGGAATCCCAGGACACATTCTTCTCCCAGAACCAAATGGAAGATATTCCAACTTATTGCCATTGTAATGAATGTTGTTGGTGGGAGGATCATTGAGGAACCTCTTGGGCCTAAATTCCAAGGGATTGTCCCAAACATTAGGGTCTCTGTGAATGGCCCAAACATTTAAAAAAACACTTGAACCTTTTGGTATTTTGAACCCTCCAATGGTGGTGGATTGACTTGGACAATGGGGAGCCAGAAGAGGCAGAGCAGGGTGCAATCTAGATGTCTCCTTAATCACAGCATCTAAATAATGTAATTTGGGTATATGAGACTCTTCAACCAAGTTTTTCAACCCCACAACTTCTTTCAATTCTTCTTGAACTTTTTTCAGGTCATCTGGTTGTTGCATCAGCTCAGCCATTACCCATTCCATCATTGTTGCTGTGGTGTCAGTACCACCAGCCATAATGTCCTGTTCAAAATTATCAACTGTTAAAAAGTTCAGAAAAAAGATTTGTTGCATTTGAATTTACTTCTTACTATCCCTCGTGTTAGAATTTTTACATCAAAATTTGCTCTTGAAAATAAATTGATAGGATGCACATAGAGGCATATCAGCAAAGTTTATTTATCATCACAAGAAGGATATTATATGGTGAGTCTCTCACTCATGTATATGTGAATACTGACCGTATTAATGCATTAAGTGTTGTCAAAAGTCATGTGTCAATGGCCACAAATCGCTCACATGCACCTGGTCAACTGCCAACAAACTACAAACCAAAACATAAGAATACAGTACCGTGAGCAGGGCCTTGATTTGTTGCAAAGTAAGCGATTCTGCATCATCTCCATGCTCATTAAGCTCCAACAGGAACTGCAGAAAGCCCTTCCTTTCATGCTTTAGCGATAGCCCCCCATCTTGCTCTGCTGCCTCACTCATCTGCTTTTCAATGGCAGAGTTGAGAATCTTTTCAGTCACAGATAGAACCTGCTTCGCACGCCTCGCAATTCCTTGCACATCAAACTTGGCAAGCCAAGGAAAAAAGTCGGAAATATTTCCCTTCCCAAGCAACTCCACCATTTCAGCCACCACATTTCTTAACTCTGCCCCAAGATCAGTCCCCTTCTCTGCTTCCAGAGTCCCACCCCACAACATTCTCATGATTGTGTTGACTGCTGTAAAAAATGCAACCTGCCCGAAATCAATTGGGCTGTCACTTTTGCCATAAATATGATCAATTGACTTGAGAACTTCCTCTTTTCTCAGAGCATAACAAGCATCAAGGTTGCCTTTGCTCATCACGTGGCTCACAAACACCTTGCGCAACCTCCTCCAATCTGGACCGTAGGATCCGAAGGCGATGTCAGTTCCTCCGTAGGAGATAATCTGTGCAGCAATTATAGGGTCATGATTTGCAAAGAGGGTGTCTTGGTCACGAACCACTTGTTTCACAAGTGATGGTGAAGAGAGCACAAAGCATAATTTGCTACCGAGTTGGAGTTTGTAGATAGGGCCATAAACACTTGCCAGGTTTGTGAATTCGCGGTGAAGGTTGGGCCCTAAAAAGGGAAGGCTCCCAAGAAATGGCAGGCCACGAGGACCTGATGGCAATGGAGGTGTTGGGTTTTTTGAGCTTTTCCAGTTCCACATGAACCAGAACAGAGCAACCGCCATGGCTGAAATGGTGAGAAATATTGCTCTGGTCATCATGAGATGGCCATCTTTCTCAATATTGCTAGCATCCCACCATGGTGACCACATTTTTTGTTAGCCTAAGGCCCTGAACCCTAATGAAGATGAAAGATATATACATATAGAAAAGCGTTTTGCTCCTACCAGATAAAGAAGCTTGTGGGATGTCGGGATAGCTTTTAAAAGCTAAATAAATAATGTCTTGCCCCTACCACACAAGACATCCAGGGGAAAACGCCAGAAGAAAAATCGAGAACTTGACAGGTTTGGACAATGGATGCATTATTTTGTGGCAGATTAATATCTCTGGTCACTGTTGTCTTGCAGTGTTTGCTTCAACTGGCGGCTGGCCTATGAGTAGAAAAATTACTTACATGAAATGCCGAGCCTCTAGAAGAAAACTGGAAAGTTTGTGCTGCATGCAGTTTATTTTTTATTTTTCTATTTCCATAATTTCTCCATTTATTTTTTTTATACTTACACACACCTTTAGGGAGACATGAAGACTAATATATATTTCTGCAAAAATTAAAAAGACATGAACACTTACTTTTCTTACAGTATTTATACACATCTTTGTTATATATGATCATCTGTTGATCAGTTTTACATTTTTCTTCTAACCAGTTGAACAAAGACTTCAATGGACCAATTTCTATTTTTAAAAAATAGCCACGGTCTGAGTAGTAGAAAGCACAATAAATACATCATAAAGCAACAAATTGTATTGAAGAAGAAAATGATGTTACAAGTGTTGTGACCATACACGAAAGAGTCTTTTAAGACGAATCATAAAATATGAGTTTTTCTATTTAAACCCTGCATTTCTCTTTGTTCACATCATATTCTAAGTTCACCTCAACTTCTAATTCAAATTTTAACAATTTCTAAGGAAACCCCATTATCTTCCCAAACTATCCCTAAATACACACCTAGGAGAAAAAAATAAAAATAAAAAACTCATCAACCTCACACTCCACACCCCACTATCTTGCCCCTCACCACTCTAAGTTCACCTCAACCTCAAAATTACAACAAGTCTTTAATCACAACATCCTCAATAATTATGGGAGGAGTCCCAAATCAAAAAATAATATCACATTACATACCTCAATTGACGACCCACAAGCCACTATTTGCATACCGTATTTAGGGTTTGTGAAGAGAAGATGAGAGTGTAGTAGGTTTCTTGGATTAAAAGAGAAGAGTAATCTGGCAATAGGGTGCATAGGAGGTTGTGTTTTTCTAAAACTTAATATGAAGAGTGGTAGGGTGTATGTATAGATGTATAAGGGTTAAGTATTAAGTTGGATGACATTTTTAAAATTTTTACACAATAATAAAACTTAAGAGCTTAATGATTTAAGTATTGGGGTGAACAAAGAAAAATGTGAGGTTTAAATAGAAAAACTCTAAAATATAAGACCTTTTAGACTAATAGAACGAGGGAATAGGGATGGCAACAAGTCGGATAGGGGCCGGGTATGACAATACCATCCCCATCCCCGCCCCCGTCTCCGAACCCATCCCCGTCCCCAAATCCATCATTGTTTAATAGGTTTAAGGGAATCCCAGTCCCAGTCCCTGTTGGTGGACTATCCCCCATACCTGCCCAGAATCCCCGATTTTTTTTTGCATAAAAAAATATTTATCATATATTTTAATATTAAGTTTCATATTAAATTATTATTCAACACATCCAAATTAACTATAAAGTTCAACTCAACTATTCAAAATCACATCAATATGAAATTCCAGAGAAGATTAGGAAGAATTAAGAGAGGGAGGTTAACTTAGGTTTAAACATAATATTATAATTATATATTTATTTATTTAAATATAAACACATTTATTTTCGGGTTGGGTTCGGGGATGGGGACGCTAATACTATCCCCTCCTCATATCTGTCGGAAATTTTTCAAGTTCGGGAATCCTCATACCCGATACCCGTTTGGCCCATAAATCTCCCCCCATTAGGGTTGGGGACCCGCCCCTGAGGAGATTTTTGTCATCCCTACGAAAGAACGTACGTGATAAAATATTAGAAAAAATCTTCTAGTGTTTAGCATGGGCCTTGTAGATTATTGTGTCAATTCACATCACAACCTGATCAACAAATCCAATGAATTTATAGGGAGACCAATTTTGCTGTTGATTTTCTAGCTAAGATGGGTCATCATAAGGATTTGGGTTATCATGAGCTCTCTTCTCCTCCTGATCAGATGCAGCCTATTTTAGATGATGATAAGAGTCGTCTTTTGAGGCCTAGATTTGTTCCTGTGTAGTTTTGTTGGTTTGGGCTTTGCCCCATATTTTACCAAATAAAAAAAAAAACAAATCCAATGAATTTATGTGGCTTAAACTCACTTGAGTTTATTAAAGAGTGCTACTATTTTCATCAATTGTTCTATTTTCTTAACCACCTTATCTTCAAAATTTTAAAGACAATTTATTCATTTGTAAAATGACTTCTAAGGACTTAAGGAAAAAAAACTCAACCAACATATCCCATCTATTTTAGGGTTTGACCAAAAAAAAAAAAAAAAAAAAAAAAGAAGAAGCGTACATTTTTTCCCCCTCTCCAAAACCAGCCAACAAAAAATTTTCACGTTTCAATAATTAATAAAAGTAAAAGGAAAATTTTCATATTTGATTAGGTGTACAACAAAATAACTCATCTAGCATATCATGTCTTACGACTTCCATCTAAAAATGTGACTTTCACTTAATCTTATTCCAACATGCCGATCAACTAACGTGTTAAAAGGAAATCTGTTTTTCCAAATTTCTCAATATGACCGTGGTCTAGCTTTTTCAATTTCTAACTTTGCAAGATAGCTACAGCTCCGACCAGAAAGAGAAGAAAAAGGAAGAAGCAAAACAACGATCTTAGCCATAGCTGGTCCAAGTCCAAGACCAAGAGGAGACAAAACGAAGTCAAAATCCTAATCTTTCTTTAAGCCAAGCGAAGCCCTCTGTATTCCAGAAGCTCGACGCACTTCCGAAACGGCCTCCACTGCTCCACTCTGTCTTTGATCCCTATAACGTATTTCTATATTTCATACATGTATATATAGTTTTGTTGCAATGGCGATCCAGAGTTTTAGTAAGGGGCTGGTGGGTTGCTCGTTTGCCAAAGTCAGGGTGAAGATACCCTAGCCGTCTGGTCCGACCGATAGGTGAGCGTCTAATTTATTTGTATCATATTTACCAGTCATATCTTTTACAGAAATAGTATCTAATTGGTGATTTTGATTTTGTAGGGACCGGCCAATCGAGAACAAGGATATTGTTCTCTGGTACACATTAGGGTTTCATCACATACCATGTCAAGAAGACTTCCCTATAATGCCGACGGTGTCGTCTAGCTTTGACCTAAAGCCTGTGAATTTCTTTGAGAGCAACCCCATACTTCGAACTCCACCTAATGTTGAGACAGATCTGCCTGTTTGCGTCGCTGCTGCTTCAGCTTAATTAAGCAATGAACATCAAGTGCCTCGAAAGATATTTCTGATCAGCTACTTGTAGAAAGTTACCTCAAAATGTGCCAATTGGGGGCTTGCATGAAATGAGCTTGATGTAACAACTAACAAGAAGTTGTACTGAAACCGATGTGGCCATGAAATAAAAGATCGATGAGTGGAGTTAGTGGGAATCTACATTACGTACAGAGGCCATTATGTAAGAAATTAGATTTAGTGATGATGGAATCTCACTTGAAGATTCCAAGGCTCTTATATTGATATTTAATATATCACTAATTTTAGTGGTACGTTATTTAACCTTATTCTTGTCTTTATTTTAGTAATTTTTGAATGAGATCGTAATACTGTCATATAATTTATATTCTTGAATTTCTGCACCCGAAATCCTATTTTTAACTAGATATCACCATGTTGAGATAAACTAAGTTTGCACTTGTGCTTTTCAAACCTAATTAAATTAGTTCTATAATTTAAAGTATGCTTTAACCATGTTACAAAATTATCATTTACTATATAGGTAGTGTCCTCAATACAATAATACAATGTTCATATTCAAGAATTTCAAATTTGAAGTAAATACTTGAGGAAGTGTTTTGAACCTTATTTTTTTTTATTGTTAATATTTTTTTATGAACTAACCCACCTCTATCTCTTGAGATTGATATGTTGCGGTTTGAAGAATTTTTTGATATTATTCAAGATGTTCTTTTTTGTTTATTAATTCTTTTTGAAGTTTAAACTATCTGTTAACAAAAAAGTAACTAATATAGTGCAACAAAATAAATCACAATGTATCACTCGTGACATGAGACAAACCACACCAAGTCTTTTATTTCCTCCATTTATTATAAGATAATAAGGATTATGGGGGAAACGATTGAACCAAGAGCATCAATGCATATATGTGACATGCATGCTGCATCTTTCAAGAGGGAATGAAAATAACTCTAAGTATAGAGCTCCAATTTAGATAACCTGGGTGTTGGAATGACAACTAATGGAGTCATTTTCTTTGTCACAATCCCAAATTTGTCTTGAAGGTCAAGCTTTGCATCATTGGGCAACCTCCACTCAAATGAATGCAAAAATGAAGCCAACACATAGATCATCATCCTCTCTGCTAAGGGAATCCCAGGACACATTCTTCTCCCAGAACCAAATGGAAGATATTCCAACTTATTGCCATTGTAATGAATGTTGTTGGTGGGAGGATCATTGAGGAACCTCTTGGGCCTAAATTCCAAGGGATTGTCCCAAACATTAGGGTCTCTGTGAATGGCCCAAACATTTAAAAAAACATTTGAACCTTTTGGTATTTTGAACCCTCCAATGGTGGTGGATTGGCTTGGACAATGGGGTACCAGAAGAGGGAAAGCAGGGTGCAATCTAGATGTCTCCTTAATCACAACATCTAAGTAATGTAATTTAGGTACATGAGACTCTTCAACCAAGTTGTCCAAACCCACAACTTCTTTCAGTTCTTGTTGAACTTTTTTCAGGTCATCTGGGTGTTGCATCAGCTCAGCCATTACCCATTCCACCATTGTTGCTGTGGTATCAGTACCACCAGCCACAATGTCCTGTTCAAAATTATCAAACTGTTAAAAAGTTCAGAAAAAAGATTTGTTGCATTTTTATTTACTTCTTACTATCCCTTGTGTTAGAATTTTTACATCAAAATTTCTTGAAAATAAATTGATAGGATGCACATAGAGGCATATCAGCAAAGTTTATTCACCACTACAAAATAGCAAAAAGACAACACCTAATACATACCGTTGCAGTTGTTTTTTCTACAACTGTTCTTTGTAAGCCGTTGTAATTAGCCAATAAAACCGTCATCTATGTAAAAAATGTTGTTTGATTTTTCTGCTTAATATGATTGGATGTGTTGATTAGTATTACCCTGTTTATTGAATTTAATTTTTGTTTTACGTATAAATGAAATTTATCTATGTTGTGACTCTTCTGCCGTGCTCTGGTTTTGCAGCAAACTCCAAGTACGTATTCTCTCTTTCAATTTATCTTGCTTAAATTAAGGGAGATGATTTTCCCACTCCCCTTTTCTTCACTTACACTCCTTTTTGTTTTTTAATACTTTTTAATCACTTTTATTCTTTTTTGTTCTTTCTCTTTCCTATTCTACCATTACCCTACAATTCTCTTTAATATACATGTATAATCAATAACTAATATTATGAAAGAATAAAAATCTGAGACTATTATACATACATTGCTCTCTGCATATCTAAGTTCCTAATGACAGTTTGGTTAGTAGCATTCTTTGGTTCTTCCACCATATTTATATGTTAGCCCAAAAAATTTATTATCTATTAACTACAACAAAGAAAAATAATACTCACATACTTGATAAAAAAAAACTAAGAATTTGGCATACAAATACTCACATTTCTATCCATTTTCAGATTTATTTTTGTTTTATTTTTTGTTAACTTTTTTTAATTGAAGTTATCAATACCTTAATGTAGGATAAGGGTAGAATAGGAAAGAGAAAGAACAAAAAATAACAATATTAATTAAAAAGTATTAAAAAGGGAAATATAGTGTAAGTTGAGAAAAGAGAGTGGGAAAATCACCTCCCTAAATTAATACATTGTTCAACGTTTTTTGTTTTTGGTACTGTTTCAGTTGTAGAGGGAATGCCAACACATGAGCAGATTGATGAAGTTAGGCATGAGTTAGCAAGTTTTGTGACCAAGACGTAGAGCGATAATGTTAAGGAACAAGATAAACACAATTTTTTTTTTATTGTGAAAATTGTTGTAATGTACATGCATTTAATTCTAATTGTAAATTGATATTGTGATATAAATTATTAGTGTAAATTTCCATTAATTTTCATAGTGAAAGATTACTTTGGAATTTTGTGGGTGACCAAATGCTATTTTCAACAATGGTTTTTCATAGAAAACGTTATCTAATGGGTGTTTCCACAACGGTTTGACATAAAAACCTTTATCTAGTTGTAATATCTATAAAAACTGTTGTTGAACTAGGCAAATTACAATGGTGCTAAACAAAACCGTTGTGGAATGTGACTAATTACAACAGTTTTCTGTAACAACCGTTGTAGAAGGTGACAATTTATAACGGTTTTAAATAAAAAAACCGTTGTGGAAGGTGACAAATTACAACGGTTTTAAGTAAAAATCATTTGTGGAAGTTAACCAATTACAACGGTCATACATAAAAAGAAGCGTGGAAGGTGATTGATTACAACGGTTGTATATAAAACCGTTGTGGAAGGATACAAACTACAACAGTTATTAACCATTGTGTATATAATATAGAATAGACGACACGGCTAAAGTTAACGATTTTAAAACTGAAACCACAACAGTTTTTAGCCGTTGTCTATTACCTTTTTTGTAGTAGTGATTTATCATCACAAGAAGGATGTTATATGGTGAGTCTCTCACGCATGCATATTGGAATACTGACTGTATTAATGCATTAAGTGTTGTCAAAAGTAAGGCAAAAGTCATGTGTCAATGGCCAAAAATCGCTCGTATGCACTTGGTCGACTGCCAACAAACTCCAAACCAGAGATAAGAATACAGTACCGTGAGTAGGGCCTTGATTTGTTGCAAAGTAAGCGATTCTGCACCATTTCCATGCTCATTAAGCTCCAACAGGAACTGCAGAAAGCCCTTCCTTTCATGCTTTAGTGAGAGCCCCCCATCTTGCTCTGCTGCCTCACTCATCTGCTTTTCAATGGCAGAGTTGAGAATCTTTTCAGTCACAGGTTTGATGTGCAAGGAATCTTTTCGCACGCCTCGCAATTCCTTGCACATCAAACCTGGCAAGCCAAGGAAAAAAGTCGGAAATATTTCCCTTCCCAAGCAACTCCACCATTTCAGCCACCACATTTCTTAACTCTGCCCCAAGATCAGTCCCCTTCTCTGCTTCCAGAGTCCCACCCCACAACATTCTCATGATTGTGTTGATTGCTGTAAAAAATGCAACCTGCCCGAAATCAATTGGTGTGCCACTTTTGCCAAAAATATGACCAATTGACTTGAGAACTTCCTCTTTTCTCAGAGCATAACAAGCATCAAGGTTGCCTTTGCTCATCACGTGGCTCACAAACACCTTGCGCAACTTCCTCCAATCTGGACCGTAGGATCCGAAGGCGATGTCAGTTCCTCCGTAGGAGGCAATCTGTGCAGCAATTGTAGGGTCATGATTTGCAAAGAGGGTGTCTTGGTCACGAACCACTTGTTTCACAAGTGACGGCGAAGAGAGCACAAAGCATAATTTGCTACCAAGTTGGAGTTTGTAGATAGGGCCATAAACGCTTGCCAGGTTTGTGAATTCGTGGTGAAGGTTGGGGCCTAAAAAGGGAAGGCTCCCAAGAAATGGCAGACCACGAGGACCTGGTGGCAATGGAGGTGTTGGGTTTTTTGAGCTTTTCCAGTTCCACATGAACCAGAACAGAGCAACCGCCATGGCTGAAATGGTGAGAAATATTGCTCTTGTCATCATGAGATGGCCATCTTTCTCAATATTGCTAGCACACCATGGTGACCACATTTTTTGTTAGCCTTAGGCCCTGAACCCTAATGAAGATGAAAGATATATAGGCTTATTATATATACAGAAAATACATGTAGAAAAGCTTTTTGCTCCTATCAGATAAAGAAGCTTGTGGGATGTGGGGATAGCTTTTAAGAGCTAAATAATGTTTTGCCCCTACCACGCAAGACATCCAGGAGAAAACGCCAGAAGAAAAATCGATAACTCGACAGATTTGGACAATGGATGCATTATTTTGTGGCAGATTAATATCTCTGGTCACTGTTGTCTTGCAGTGTTTGCCTCAACTGGGTGGGCTCAGAGGTGTTAGGCTTCGGCCTATGAGTAAAAAAAATTATTTTTCTTACAGTATTTATACACATCTTTGTTATATATGATCATCTGTTCAGTTTTACATTTTTCTTCTAACCAGTTGAACAAAGACTTCAATGTACCAATTTCTATCTGAAAAAAATAGGCAAGGTATGAGTAGTAGAAGGAACAATCATAAAGCAACAAATTGTATTGAAGAAGAAAATGATGTTGCAAGTGTCGTGACCATACACTAAAGAGTCTTCTAAGACGAATCACAAAATATAAGACCTTTTTGTTGTAAAGAAAAAACATGTGGAGCCCACTCACTACTGGTTTGAAGACTTTGGTGCATGAGTTTATTGTACACTCACAGGAAGCTATCAACTTTGCCTATAAAAAGGCTTCACCTTCCCTTGCGTGATACACACCATCAGATAAGGAAGAGATAGAGCCCAGAGAGAAAGAAGAGAAGGAAGAAAGAGGATGAGTGAGTGGAGAGAAAAGAGAGCAGAGAGAAATTCTCCAAGAGAGAAAAAAGAAGAAAAAAGTGAGCCACATATATTGTAAACACTAAAGTTATAGTCATATTATTTTACATAGTGGAAAAGTTACTGCTGCTGCTCTCCGAGGACGTAGGCATACCCGAACCTAGTTAAATGTTGTGTCTCATCTACTTTACGTGCAGCTCAATATTTTCATACATATTTGTGTTATTTTATAACACGTTATCAGCACGAAAAACTCTCAGGTATAATTTTTGTGCTGCATTATTATTTGTGTTATTAACCATTGTGTTGATGTAAGGAAGAAAAGTAGTGGAGGAGCTGCGGTCTGCTAGAGAGATATACGAGCAAACCCACCAAAACATGATAAGCTCTCTGTCTTTTTATCTTCTTAATTTATTTTATTAATACTTTGCACCATTCAATACCACTTACTATATATGCTGACTAATGGCAGGTGAGAAAGCAACAAGATTGAAGGCATGGGCATATGCACAATAATCACTTCAATATCATTGTCGGCCAAGATTCATTTTTGATATATGGTTGCTTTATTAAAGAATCATTGACTATTTTGGTCTTGGTATAATATATTATTAAGTGGTAATATAATATACTATATTTATTTGCTTTCCTATTACTAACCACTAACAAAAATGGACGGTTTCACCTCCTATATTTTTAGTGGTGGTTTTATCCTCATATTTATTTTATTTACTATATGATGTAGGTTTATTATCCATACAATTTATTTACTGTATGATGTAGGTTTATTACTAATACAATTTATTTACTGTATGGTGTAGTTTTATTACATATATAACAATATTTATTTAAAAGTGGGCGCAGGTTTATCGTCCACACAACTGCTTGTACTTTTTATTTAAGAAGTATGGAGTAGAATTAGTGCACATACAAGCACATTTACTTTATCACACATTTACATTTATTTAAAGTATGGTGCGGGATTATCGTCCATATCAGCAATTTATTTACAAGAAATTTAATTTATGAATTTATTTTATCACACATTTACATTTATTTAAAGTATGGTGCAAGATTATCGTCCATACTAGCAATTTATTTATTTTATGAATTAATTGTGTGATATGATGAGTTTTTACAGTGCACAGATCAGGACCAGAAGTTTCTTGATCTTCATCATACAACTACATCAGGACTTGAAGATCCTTAATGATGATATTGACATGAGAGCTAGCAGTCTCTCCGGTACTATATTTGTAAACAAGAGATCGGACTTGAAAATCCTTGATCCTTGACATGTAAATGAGGACCTGGAGTTCCTTGATGATGTAACAGTACTGTATTGGGTAATATGTAGTACACATGAATAATAATTGTATTGGCAAATGTACTGTACACATGAATAGATACGTATTCATGACATGATGAATAGTACCGTATACATGAATAGTGACGTATACATAAATATTAACCATTTTGGGTATGGATGAGCAATTAAATGAGATGCTAGAAGTTCCTCAAAATATGGACAATTATGTAAGGGCTTGAAGTCTCGAAATATGTACAGAAAATTGTAAAAATGTCCATACCATGAGAATATGTGATTTTGGCACGAAGTTCAAAATCTAAGAGTATTGAATGCCCATACTATGAGAGTATGTGATTTTGGCCTAAAGTTCCAACAATTAAATACACAACCCTTGAGGTTATATTACAAGTTATGGCAAACCACATATTTCTTTGGCATAAGAAAATGATGAATTTAATAAAATTCGATTATGTTATAATCGACACCTCAAGGAAGAAAGATATTTTGTGAATTCCGGTTGTTAAGAATACACTGTGAAATGGATAATATCAGGATAAACCTCAAATGATGAATTGAGGCTCCCCACATATTTTGTTATATTATATCATCTGGGCCGGAAGCCCATGAATCCAAATATATGAGAAATCCCGAACCTAAGGTTTTGGGTATATAGTAGTTAATTCTCTTTACTACTATATTGCAATATTATCATGGCTTTTGCTCAATTTATACCTCATGCCCATTTGAAAAGGACAAATAAATTTTGAGGTCGTGTTTAGCTAGGGCCAAAAGTTTCGGACTCACATGCATTGAAATATGTAATTTGAGAGATTTGATGTGGTTACTTGAACCTATAAGGCACAAGGTTCCAAACCGTCATTTTGAAAAGACGTAAAAACAATAGGTGCAAGTTTAAGAATTTGCGCAATTATTATAACAGGAAAGGAGCATACAACAAATAGATTTTTTCCACCTGCAGGGAAAAGTAGGCTATGCAAAATCTATAAAATTACATTATGTTCTGGAAGCCTATGAAGGAAGAGGACGGCGCCTCTTAAGCTTAACCATGAGCCTCTTGTGGTCTCCCAGAATCTTTTCATTGGAAACCTACAGCATGTCTAGCCTTCTTAGCATATCAATGAAGTACGAACTCATCAATTTCAACAAGGCATTATTTTCTTCTTTAAGTTTCTCAACCTCCTGTTGAGACTCATGAAGCATTATCTGAAGAGACGAATTTTCAATGGTCAGCTCCTGAATCTCGTTTACTCTAGCAAGCAAACGATCAACCATGTTAGAAACAGAAGCAGCACTCTGAATGCTAAAAGCCATTGAGTCATCAATAGTCTCTTCATCAGACCTCATTGTTCCATTGGAGTAAGGAAATTCTTAGCTACTATGATAGCAGTGGTATCATTTATCATCACAGGTTTTGTTGGATACGTGGACTTTGGAAATTTTTATGATTTATATAGAGATAGCTCACTGGAAATATATTTACTTACTCAACTACGTGAATAGTTGATGGCTACATCCTCCACTCACTCCGAAAAGATTTTCACTCCTTAAAGAAAGTCATGAAGATATCAGAGGGAGCATCCAGAAGTATGCTACACTGATTACTGTAACCTTATTCCTTCCATCAGTTTTCTACCTCACTAGGTTTTTTTCTCCAAGTGAAGTCTAATGAGGCAACCAACATATTATTTGTGGTCTCCAAGGGGGAGTGTTGTAAAGAATAAACATGTGGAGCCCACTTACTATTGGTTTGAAGACTTTGGTGCATGAGTTTATTGCACGCTCACGGGAAGCTATCAACTTTGCCTATAAAAAGGCTTAATCCTTCCCTTGCGTGATACACACCATCAGAGAAGGAAGAGATAGAGCCCAGAGAGAAGGAAGAGAAGGAAGAAAGAGGGTGAGTGAGTGGAGAGAAAAAAAAGCAGAGAGAAATTCTCCAAGAGAGAAAAAAAAAAAAAACAGTGAGCCACATATATTGTAAACACTAAAGTTGTAGCCCTATTATTTTACATAGTGGAAAAGTTACTGCTACTGCTCTCCAAGGACGTACGTATAGCCGAACTTCGTTAAATGCTGTGTTTCATCTACTTTACGTGCAGCTCAATATTCTCGCACATATTCTTGTTATTTTATAACACTTTTAGACTAATAGAACGAGGGAATGTGCGTGATAAAATATTAGAAAGAATCTTCTAGTGTTTGCCATGGCCTTGTGAACCATTGTGTCAATATACATCACAACTCGATCAACAAATCCAATGAATTAATATGGCTTAAACTCACTTGAGTTTGTTAAATGGCTTGGCATAAAGAGAATGGAAATGACATATGTGTCCTAAAAAACACAATGTACTGGTACATTAGATTAGGTGTACAACAAAATAACTCATCTAGCATATCATGTCTTACGACTTCCAGTAACGTGTTAAAAGGAAATATGTTTTTCCAAATTTCTCAATATGACCGTGGTCTAGCTCTTTCAATTCCCAACTTTGCAAGATAGCTATAGCTCCGACCAGAAAGAGAGGAAAAAGAAAGAAGCAAAACAACGATCTTAGCCATAGCTGGTCCAAGTCTAAGACCAAGAGGAGACAAAACGAAGTCAAAATCCTAATATTTTTTTAAGCCAAGTGTAGCCCTCTGTACTCCAGAAGCTCGAAGCACTTCCGAAACGGCCTCCATTGCTCCACTCTGTCTCTGATCCCTATAACTTGTTTGTATTATTTCACACACACACATACATATATACAGTCCCCTTCTATTAAGGGTTTTTCAAATAATTTTATTTGAAGGATACCCTCCCTTACAAATATTTTTTCAACGATCCAAATTATCTATTTTTTAAGTCTATATTCATATATCATCCTTGCAAAATATTAGACAAATTGGAAACCATTTTGATATCCAATTGTGTCATACAAAATCAATAAACACAGTACTTCAAAAAAGTACTAAAATTTCAATAATTCAATTGAGTGGTCAAATGATATCGGATTTAAATAATTTTTTTTGTAGAGATGATCTTTGAATGAGTATCTACAAAATAGACTATTTGGATTAGTAAAATACAATACAGAACGGGCCATACAAGGGTGTCCTTCAAATAAACATATTTGAGAGAACCCTCAATGAAAGCTCTTCGCCTCCTACAAAGTCACTGAACGGCACCATGCGAACAAACGGAAAACTGACTTAGTCCTTTAGCGAGTCAAAGGCACCGAAGACAAAGCAAGTCCCCAATTAAGAAGCTTTCTCAAATCGGGAACTTGGGGGACTCCTGTTTATACCACAATTGATGAACCAATAAGGGAAAGACACATGGACAAAGAAGGGATCGGTAAGGACCCGTTCGACACCTCTGACTGCCGATCGCAAGGCCAAATCCCAAAACATCACTTGGATACGTGGAGCTCCCACAACAAATGTCTACAGTCCCACATCGAAATTCTACACAACATGCACACCTCCCAAGAACTATAACATGGGGCACAAGTCCCAAAATGGAGGTAACTAGAACTTTCGGTATACTTAGCCATTACTTTGTCCAAATTACTATTCACTCTGTACTTACTTAAGCATCGGAGAGCCTTCGGTCGGTACCACACCGGTGCCCTAGGCCTTACCGAGCATTCTCATTTTGTAGATTAGCCGCTCTACCGAGGCCTAGGACATTCCGAAGTCAAAAACATCACTAAGTTGGGCCCAAAAGTTCGAACCATTTTTTAGCATGAAGAAGTCGGAAACATTTGCCTTCCCAAGCAACTCCATTATTTCAGCCATCACATTTCTTAACTTTGCCCTAAGATCAACCCCCTTCTCTGCTTCTAAAGTCCTGCCCTATAGCCTTCTCATGATTGTGTTGATTAGTGTAAAAAATGCAACCTGCCCCAAATCAATTGGGCTGCCAACTTTGCCATAAATATGACTAATTAACTTGAGAACCGCCTATTTTCTCAGAGCATAACCAGCATAAAGGTTGGCTTTGCTTAGCATGTGGCTCACAAACACCTTACGCAGCCTTCTCAAATCTGGACTGTAGGATCCAAAAGCGATGTCGGTTCCTCCATAGGAGGCAATCTGTGCAGCAATTGGGGGGTCACGATTTGCGAATAGGGTGTCTTGGTCGCGAAGTATTTGTTTGACAAGCGATGGTGAAGAGAGCACAAACTGCTACCAAGTTGGAGTTTGTAAATAGGGCCATAAATGGTTGCCAAATTTGTGAACTCATGGTGAAGGTAGGGGCCTCAAAAGGGAAGACTCCTGAGAAATGGCTGCTAGAATATGAATATGGTTTGAATACTTTGGGTTAAGTTTTATTCTTCTCCATAAAGAGGTATATATAGGAGTTTACATGAGTGCTTTACAAGGAATTAGATACAGTAATCAATTATGATAATATATCCTAATTATACAATGATTTGTCAACTATATAGAATAAGAAAGTAAATCCCTTAATTAATCAAGGAAATAAATCTCCTTAATTAATTAGGAGACTCACGTCAACACTCCTCCTCAAGTTGGTGCATATATGTCACCAATGCCCAACTTGGTAAGTGAGTCATGAAATATTTTGCCACAAACAGCTTTTGCTAGTTGATCTTCTGATTTTACTAATGGTAGACGGATGGTCTTCTTCTCAATTTTTTCTTTGATAAAATGTCTATCCACCTCAACATGTTTGGTTCGATCATGTTGAATTGGATCATGGGCAATATCAATAGCTGACTTGTTGTCACAATGCAACTATGTTGGCTTTTCTAGCTTGAAGCCCAATTCTATCAAGAGTTTTCTGATCCACAATAATTCACAAACTCCGTGAGCCATTTCTTCATACCCTGCTTCTGCACTAGACTGAGAAACACATTTTGCTTTTTACTCTGCCAAGTGACTAGATTACCTCCCATGAATGTAAAGTAACCAAAAGTAGAGCATCTATCTTTAATGGAACAAGCCCAATCAGCGTCTGTATATCCAATAACTTCAAGATCCCCATTTTTTTAGGACATTAATCCTTTCCCAGGGGCTGACTTTAAATATCTTAAGATCCGATCAACTGCATTCCTATGAGAAACACTGGTCGAATGTGTAAACTGACTAACCATACTCACATCATATGCAATATCTGGTCTTGTGTGTGCCAGGTATATCAATCTTCCAACAAGGCATTGGTACTGTTCCTTATTGGTTGGTTCTTGGTCCATGTTTTCACACAACTTGTGATTCATCTCAATGGGTGTGTTAGCATGCTTACATCCAAGCATTCCTGTTTCAATGAGTAGATCCATTACATACTTCATTTGAGACAGAAATATACCATTTTTTGACCTTGCTACTTCGATTCCGAGAAAGTACTTCAGATCACCTAAATCCTTCATCTCAAATTCCTGAGACAAATACTTTTGCAACTTCAGTTGCTCTTCTGCGTCGTTTCCAGTTACGATTATGCCATCTACATAAACAATCAATGTAGTAAGTTTTCCTTCATCACTTTTCAAGAACAGGGTATGATCTGAATTACTCTGTGTATATCCAAAATTCTTCATAGATTTAGTAAATTTGCCAAACCATGCCTTGGGAGATTGCTTTAACCCAGATAATGACTTTCTGAGTTTGCAAACTTGATTTTTCTTGTCAGGAGTTGAATTACATCCTGGGGATAAGTCCATATATACTTCTTCTTCCAAGTCTCCATGTAAGAATGCATTTTTGACATCAAACTGGTGTAGTGGCCAATCGAGATTTGCTACTAGAGACAATAGGACTCTAATACTGTTAATCTTGGCTACTGGGGCAAAGGTCTCCTAGTAGTCTATCCCATATCTTTGTGTGTACCCTTTCGCCACCAATCTAGCTTTATATCTTTCAATGGATCCATCTGCTTCGAGTTTCATAGTATAAATCCACCTACATCCTACTGTCTTCTTTCCATGAGGTAAGGGCATGAGTTCCCATGTGACATTCTTTTGGAGAGCTTGCATTTCTTCATTTGGGTCTTCTAATGCTTTAGTTACACTGTTGGGGACAGATATGTCAGCCAACTGCTTCACATAGTACACAGGTGACTCTAATAATCTGTTGAGAGATATATAATTATTGATGGGGTATTTCCCTTTGGCTTTAAGATATGCTTCATATTGTACTCGAGGTTTGCCACGGTTCTTCTTTTCTAGAAGCTGATATGTAGGCTCTGTGCCTACTGAAATCAAATCATCATCGGATATTTCATTAGTGTTATTAGTTTCAGGAAAAGATGTTACCTGAATGACTTCCTCAGCAGGTGATTGGTACTGGAGCTGAAGCGGGCAAAATCTCATAAAACGGTTCAATTTCCTCCTCCTAATTTTGATAGCGTGGAGACAAATGATCATTTTCCTCTGGCGATTGGTCGCTGTTTGCTGGCGACTGGTCATTTGAAGCAGGTTCTCTGTAGTTGAAGAACTAAGGGGGGTGACTAGTTGCTTTCCACTAGCGACCAGTCATTTTGATGCAGAGTGACGTCCTGGGGAAAAAAAATCAAGAATTAGAGCACTGGTGGATTCTTGATTTTCCTCCTGGGCTGTTGAAAATAAT
This sequence comes from Prunus persica, assembly GCF_000346465.2. NCBI lineage: Eukaryota > Viridiplantae > Streptophyta > Magnoliopsida > Rosales > Rosaceae > Prunus > Prunus persica. The sequence continues at coordinate 9,268,666 of NC_034013.1, read as the reverse complement.
AAGTCATGTTCTCAAAACACAACATCTATGGAGGTAAAGACCTTCTGACTAGGAGAATGATAACACCGGTATCCTTTCTGATGAGGTGCATAGCCAATAAAAACACACTTTTTGGCTCGGGGATCTAATATGCTTTGTTAGTAAGTGGACAAATACAACACAGCCGAAAATCCAAGGTTCTAGGTTTGTGGTGGGAGGTGTTTGGATATGGTGGTGAAGTGTTTGAAGTGGTGTTTGGAAATTTAGGATACTAGAGGGAATCTAATTGATAAGGTATGCTGCAAAGACGATGGCTTCGCCCCAAAAGGATCGTGGAATATTGGCACCAAAGAGAGAGGCACGAACGACTTCCAATAAGTGTCAGTTCTTTCTTTCAGCCACCCCATTCTGTTGGGGAGTGTAAGGGCATGAACGTTGATGTATGATGCCATGATCTTGTAAGAACTGGTTAAGATCATAGTTCAGAAATTCTCCACCATTATCAGAACGAAGAACCTGAATTCTGGCATGAAATTGAGTCTCCACCATTTGATAAAACTATTGAAACTTGGAACTGACTTCCCTTTTAGTTTTGAGAAGGGGAACCCAAGTCATGCGTGTGCAATCATCTATAAACTTGACAAACCATCGCGCCTCTGTCAAAGTGGCAATTTTAGCAGGTCCCAAAACATTAGAATGAACAAGAGAAAACGAAACCAAACTCTTATTTAAACTTAATGGGGACGGGACATGATGGCTCTTAGCCAATTCACACGTATGACACTGGAAGCTGGAAACATCAAGACTGGAAAATAATGATGGAAACAACTTCTTAAGATAACCGAATAAGGCATGCCCAAGACGTTTACGCCATAAACAAAATTTGTCTCTCTCCCCCTCAGAACGAGTTCCACTAGTTGTGAAAACTTGACCAACCTTGACCTCACTATTCGGTGCCCAGTCCAAGTAGTAGAGTTTGTCCCGCCGAGTACCACAACCAATTGTCTTTCCTATGAGGATATCTTGAAAAACAGAATGATTGGGCCAAATGTTACAGTACACCCCAAAGTAGTAGTAAGTTATGCAACAGATAACAGATAACAAGTTATGGTCCAAAGATGGAACAAGTAATACAAAATCTAGATGTAGGGAAGTAGAGAGAGATAGAGAGCCCTCCCCAACCACCGGGGAGGGCATATCATTAGCAGAAGACACCACCGACGGAGTGGATGATTTGCGACTAATAAGTTGGCCAGGATCGATTGCTCTGATACCATGCTAAAATATGAATATGGTTTAAATACTTTGAGTTAGGTTTTATTCTTCTCCATAAGGAGGTATATATAGGAGTTTACATGAGTGCTTTACAAGGAAATAGATACAGTAATTAATTAGGATAATATCTCCTAATTATACAATGATTTGTCAACTATATAGAATAGGAAAGTAAATCCCTTAATTAATCAAGTAAATAAATATCCTTGATTAATTAGGAGACTCATGTCAACAGTGGCAGGCCACGAGGACCTGGTGGCAATGGAGGTGTTGGACACAGGAACCAGAACAGGGCAACCACCGTGGCTGAAATGGTGAGAAATATTGCGATGGTCATGCGATGGTCATCTTTCTCAATATTGCTAGCATCCCACCATAAAGACCACATTTTTGGATTTAGGCCCTTAACCCTAATGAAGATGAAAGATATATAAAGTTTTAGAAAGAAGAAAGAAGCATCTCCATGTTAACCAGTCAGTTACCATATGCTTATTATATATACAGAAAATACATATAGAAAAGCTTTTTGACCAGATGAAGAAGCTTGTTGGCTGTGGTGGGGATGGCTTGTAGTAACTAAATATTGTTTTGCCCCTACCACACAAAAATCAAGGAGAAAACGCCAGGAGCTAAATACATCCAGGAGAAAACGCCAGAACAAAAATCATGTACCTTGGATTTTGGTCACTATCTAAAGTTATGGAGACGGCATATAAATGGAATGATTTTAGATGGATATTGAGATGGTTGATAAGTTTTTTTCATGACTAGTCTTATTTTGTGGCAGGTTTATTTCTAGTCACAGCTGTCTTCCATTGTTTGCCTAAACTGGGTGGGCAGAGGTGTTAGGCAAGTATCATATGTGATGTGATGTTGGCATGCCGACTCAGTTGCGGATTAAGTATCATATGTGGCCCTATACAAATATTGGTGATGGATTTAATTTTGGCTACTCATATATTTTTTTAAAGTATTATTTCTTGGTAGCTGTTTCTATTGCTTAGGATTTTTTTTTTTTTTTTTTTGCTTTTCTGGAAAATAAAATTTAGAACTTCAGGTTGTTAGGTAGTTTCCATTCGCATTTCTTCATGTTATGGTTGTTCTTTCTTTGATATCCTCTCCACATATTTCTACTTTTTTTTATGCGATAAAAATGATCCAATTTTGACCTTGACTGTAGTCCTCTATCTAGGAAGTCTGCTTCTAAAAACACTATCCTACCCCACTTATTATTGCATTTGTGGATGAATATTGGTTTTGATGACTTGCAGGTGATGAAGCAAGGATAGTTGGATATATAAGAGACCAATTAGATGTTCCATGTCGTTAATATTTGGACTAACATTTGTTTAATTTTTTTTTTTTGACTTCTTTTGCCTTTGTTTTCTGATTTCATCTTTGAGCTCTGTGTGAGGTTTTTTTAGTTCCTTATTTCGTGCTTACTTCGAATTGTGCTTTATCATTTTCTTTTGAAGTATAACCCACCGTCTAGCTAGAATTGGTTTGTCCCTTGAGATTGATATGTTGTGGTTTGAAGAAGCTTATGATATTATTCAAGATGTTCTTTTTGCTGATGTAATTCTTTTTGAAGTTTAAACTATCTGAAAAAAAAAGTAACTAAAATAGTACCCAAAAAAAAAAAAAAATCACAAGGTTTCGTCCAAAAACAAATAAAAATCACAAGTTATCACTGATGAAATGAGACAAACCACAACATGTCATTTACTTCCTCAATTTATTATAAGATTATAAGGATTATGGGGGCAACAATTGAACCAAGAGCATCAATGCATAATACGTGACATGCAAGCATCTTTCAAGAGGAAATGAACATAAATCTAAGCATAGAGCTCCAGTTTAGATAGCCTGGGTGTTGGAATGACAATTAATGGAGTCATTTTCTTTGTCACAATCCCAAATTTGTCTTGAAGGTCATGCTTTGCATCAGTGGGCAACCTCCACTCAAATGAATGCAAAAATGAAGCCAACACATAGATCATCATCTTCTCTGCTAAGGGAAGCCCAGCACACATTCTTCTTCCAGAACCAAATGGAAGATATTCCAACTTATTGCCCTTGTAATCAAAGTTGTTGCTAGAGGGGTCATTGAGGAACCTCTTGGGCCTAAACTCCAAGGGATTGTCCCAAACATTAGGGTCTCTGTGTATGGCCCAAATATTTATAAAAATGGTTGAACCTTTTGGTATGTTGTACCCTCCAATGGTGGTGGATTGACTTGGACAATGAGGAGCCAGAAGAGGCAGAGCAGGGTGCAATCTAGATGTCTCCTTAATCACAGCGTCTAAATAATGTAATTTGGGTATATGAGACTCTTCAACCATGTTTTTCAACCCCACAACTTCTTTCAGTTCTTCTTGAACTTTTTTCAGGTCATCTTGGTGTTTTATCAGCTCAGCCATTACCCATTCCACCATTGTTGCTGTGGTGTCAGTCCCACCCACCACAATGTCCTGTTCAAAATAGTCAAACTGTTAAGAGTTTAGGAAAAAAAAAGGATGGGTTATATTTCAAATTACTTCTTCGTATCCCTTGTGTTAGTATTTGTAAATCAAATTTTGCCCTTGAAAATAAACTGAGAATGTACACACATAGGCATATCAGCAAAAGTTTATGTAGTGTCAAAAGAAAGATGTTATACAGTGAGTCTCCCACGCATGCCTATGTGGAAGAGTTGTAACTAAAGTATCTTCTTAAATGTTGTCAAAAGTAATGCTAAAGTCATGTATCCAGAGCCATGAATCACTTACGGGTATGAATAGAAAATTCTAACCGTTGATGAATTGTAGGCCAGAACTAAAGCATTTTCTTAAGTGGCGTCAAAAGTAAAGCTAAAGTCATGTATCAATAGCCAGAATCACCTCCTACTCGTGTGTGGTCAACTGACTACACTCCAAATCAAAGATAAGAATACTGTACCAATAGCAAGGCCTTAAGTTGTTGCAAAGTAATCGATTTTGCACCATCTTCGTGATCATTAAGCTCCAACAAGATCTGTAAAAAGTCCTTCCTTTCATGTTTTAGCTCTAGGCCCTCATCTTTCTCTACTGCCTCACTCTTCTGCCTTTCAATGGCGGAATCAAAAATCTTCTCAGTCATAGATTGAAGCTGCTTCATACGCCTCGCAATTCCTTGCACATCAAACCTTGCAAGCGAAGTTAAAAAGTCAGAAACATTTGGCTTCCCAAGCACCTCTATAATTTCAGCCACCACATTTCTGAACTCTGCCCCAAGATCAGCCCCGTTCTCTGCTTCTAGAGTCCCGCCCCACAGCATTCTCATGACTGTGTTGATTGATGTCAAAAATGCAAACTGCCCCAAATCAATTGGGCTGCCAACTTTGTCATAAACATGACTAATTGACTTGAGCACCTCCTCTTTTCTCAGAGCATAGGAGGCATCAAGGTTGGCTTTGCTCAGCATGTGGCTCATAAACACCTTGCGCAGCCTCCTCCAACCTGGACCGTAGGGTCCAAACGCAATGTCGGTGCATCCATAGGAGGCAATCTGTGCAGCAATTGTGGGGTCACGATTAGCAAAGAGGGTGTCTTGGTCACGAAGCACTTGTTTGACAATCGATGGCGAAGAGAGCACAAAGCATAATTTGCTACCGAGTTGGAGTTTGTAAATAGGGCCATAAATGGTTGCCAAGTTGGAGAATTCATGGTGAAGGTTAGGGCCTAAAAGGGGAAGGCTCCCAAGAAATGGCAGGCCACGAGGACCTGGTGGCAATGGTGGCATTGGGTTTTTTGAGCTTTTCCAATTCCACAGGAACCAGAAAAGAGCAACCACCATAGCTGAAACGGTGAGAAACATTGCTCTGATCATGAGATGACCATCTCTCTCAATATTTGCTAGCATCTCCATGTTAACCAGTCAGTCACCGTAGGGTTATATATAGAAAATAAATATAGAGCAAAAATCAAGTAACAACAGTTTAGTCAGAAAAATAACGTTCAGTTGGATCAATTGTAGGACTGAAAGCACAGTGGCGAAGTTAGGATTTCTTGTGTGTGAGGGCCTCTTACAAATTATAAAGAATCAAAAATTTGAACTCACAATACATACGAAGAATAGTATATATATATCACATATGTCAAGAATTATATTGGTTATTGGTTGCAATCATAATTGTCCTCGACAAAGGGATAGACAAATACATTCTGAGCAAGAAAAATTGTCAGAGATAGACAAAGAGTAGCGATTTAGCAAATATCTTTAAAGCTTTTCCCCCCATTAAACCTAATAGAAAGAAAAAATCAAAATTTCAAAAACTAAAAAAAACCTTAGGTCCCTTAATGCATTCATATCATACATGAAAAAATATTTACGTAAAAATATTGACTAAGTATGAAAAATGGTTTTTTGGAATAATCATTTTCTCAAAATAATTTTTGGCGGCTTTTATTTCCTACACATCAAATAAGAAAACTTGATTTTATGGGATTTTAGTATGAAATATATATTGACTTAATGAGCCATCATTTTTAGCCTAAATTATATATTGATTCTATCTCTGCCACTATTCTAGCATGTGTGTGCAGCAGTAACTTTTGTTTGATTTGTCTTCATAGCTTTAAATGCTATCTTGACTATAGTATGTAAGGCATTCCATTCCAGCTGAAGTTTTCTTTCTTGAAAAATACTTGTTTCTTTCTTTGCTTCTTGGTCCATCCATTTTCTTTGAAAGTGAAAGTGAGAGAGGTGTGACATAGTTTGTAAACATATCACCCCACAATTCTTTGGTATTAGTTTGTAACTGATTACCAATATGGTAATCAAAGCTAGAATGCATTACAGATATATGGCATCCAACTGAGTTTTTATCAAAAATAGCCAAAATTTGATATTTACTTTCACAAATGTCAGTTTTTTTAAAAACTTTAAGATATAACAGAAACCCCACTTAAAAAGACACAAATATTATCAGAATAAAAACTCACATAAACCTAAAAGTAAAAAGAAATTTCATCTTTCACAGGCGATCATCTCTTACTAGACTTGACAAGTTTTATTTGATGATCTCAAAAGTCACCTATATGCATAGTAAGTATTTATTTTGATTTGATATTTCAACAAAATCAAGTACCTATTAGTTTGGTCACTAGATTCATTATTTTGTGAATTAATTTCTAGTAGTCACAATTGTCTGCAGTGACTAACCTGGGTTTATTGAGAGGTGTTAGGTGTATGTCACAATTGTCCGCAGTGACTAACCTGGGTTAATTGAGAGGTGTTTCACAAGTCTGATCACGTAATGGGTTAATTGGAATGCCACTAGTGTTTGAGTTTACACTTGATATAACATTCATTCGTATTTTATTTCTGCCCAATTCTAGGACTGAAAGTATCATATCTGCCCCATATATTAATATTGGTGAATACTAAGAACGAAAATCATTTGAATAAGAAAAATTGGGAAGTCTGTGTTACTCGTATACACAACAACTTCTAACAAATTTTATTTTTCTATATTTCCATATTTTCTCCACTTATTTTTCTTACAATATCCACACACACTTTTAGGGGCACGTGAACCCTAATAGCATCGAGCTCCAATTTAGATAACATGGGTGTTGGAATGGCAACTAATCTAAGGGTAGAGCTTCAATTTAGACAACTCCAAACATAAAAATCAAGCTTTGCTCCATGGTGCAACCTCCACTCAAACGAATGCAAGAATGAAGCCAGCGCATAGATTAGCGTCCTCTCTGCCAAGGGCAGTCCTGCACATATTCTTCTACCATGAGTTTCGTGGGAGATGCAAGCAATCGATTTTTGTTGTATTAATAATTGGCACTAATTAATGTGCTAATCATCCAATTAAAAATACCTCCAAGTGTATGAATCTATTGAAATATATATTTGTAAATACGGGATCGTTCCCACGAGGAATTGGAGGCTTATACAAAGGTCTAGTTTGAGTACGTAAAGAACACAAAGGTAAAATACAAATTGGATACTAGAAATGAGTAAAGAAAAGTAAAGGAAACAAAACAAAACAAGAAACCAAAGATAAACACAATCAACATTTTGTATCACTCATGTATCACCACTCTATCACTGTTTTATCACCATTTTATCGCTTCTTTATCACCCCATTACTGTAGCAGCAATCAATCGCTTTTGGACAGAAAGGAAATTCTCTGGATAACAAACTAAACGATTGATCGCTTGTGGGAAGTGATCAATCTCTTTTAGGTTACAGACGAATTTATGAATTTCCTATGTTTTCTAGTTTTGACCTCTGTCCATTTTTTACTTGTAAATTTCAAACCGTTAATCCAAATTTTATGTTCTTTGTATGATTGGATTCAACATGGAAAAATGAAGAACTTTAGGTGAGCCAAATATAAAAAAACATATACAAAAGTTAGCCGAATTCCGTGGAAAGAATACTCAAGACTTCAAACAACACATACAATGATAGGACCCGACCCAAATTCCACTTTGGAATCCAAACCGAACCCTGTGCGTGTCCGACACCTAGTGGGTGCCGGGCACAATGACTAAATTACCCTTCTAGTTAAAATTTAGGTTTATTACAAGTTCGACTTCTGCCAAAAATTCGGCAGAGTCTCCCCTGTAATTTGATCATTTCCCAACATTTCTACCTGCCAAAAGCATATATATACATATCCCAACTGCCAGCATGTATTCAATTTACATCTAAATAGTTCTACTAGTCTAAACAACCTTAGGCCACACAGAAAGTCCTAGGGCAATTCATCAGAGCAACTAATTCAAGAATATAGAACAGAACAATATGATTTCAAAAGAAATCCTACACAAGAGAGAGAGTGGTGCGGAGTGTGGAGACTACCTGGTGGTAGCGCTCTGGTGCACGTCTAATGCCTGGGGGCACAAAACATTCAAAAATGTGAGTGGACAAAAATAAAGTTTTAGAAAATAGAATATGATCATACTAACCCCATTGTTAAAACATTTAGAAAACTTCATCATGCATACTATATTCGTACAGAAGACAAACACACATATTTATATTTATATAATCCTTCACACACAGAAATCATCAAACAGTTTAAATGTTGAAAAATAAATATTTCTCTACCACCTAGGTATACCCATTTTATTCCCGTCAATTCCTATATTTATCCGTCAATTCCCTTATTTTCCGTCAATTCCTTTATTTTCTATCAATTCCTCATGCCACCGAAGCGACACGTCCTCGCAGGCCCCGGGAAACACAAAGTTGACCCGAGCTGCAATCCTCGCAGGATTCAGGGGACATTTAGTCTGCCTGATCCATATTCCTCGCTCCCACGGTCCCGGCGTCCGCGAAACTCGTGAGGCAAATGTCAAGCGTGCTGACAAAACCGAAGGCAACTAGGTTGTCTGTGGACATCGTCATATCCGAAGGCAATTATAATATGAAGGCAACCAATTTATCCGAAGGCAACTTTTATTCCGAAAGCAACATCTATTCCGAAGGCAACCTTGGGTATCCATGGTTGTTTTAAAATAAATGTACATATTTCTGAAAAAGATTAGCATTTATAAAACTATTATTAATTATCCTAAAATCCTGCTGTCATTCAATCCGATAACTATCTCCATTCTTACTTTCCATATCTTTTTAGCATATTCAACTAGGCAGCATATAAATAAAAATATTTAAATTCATCAATCATGCTAGGAAAATCACAATCAATAAAACTTATTCAAGATTAAATAATGATATTTAGTTGCATAAAAATCATTTATAAAATAAAAGTCCACTCACTGAGTGTTCGTGCTAGCTGGACCTTTCGAAGGTCCCTCCTGTGGGTCAACTGGTACCCGAGTACCTATTTAAGTCATCATAAATATTTAATCAATAAAAATACTCAACATAAATATTTAATCCCAAAACCCTGACCTCCGTTTCCTAAGAGTGCGTGCACCTATTTAAGATCATTCCTATGCCCACTTAAGCATTTCGGATGGTTAGAACGGTCTGAAAAGACCCAAGACTTGCTAAGCGATAAACTTCCATATTGGTCAACCCGGGACCCCGTGGGGTCCACGACCTCAAATTGATAATCCGAAAGTTTCTATAGGTTCTACATATATTTGTAACCTTATCCTGCAAGTTTGGTATGAATCGGACAGTCGGATTGATCACGATCGCACGATCGGACGGTTCCTATAAATCTAACCCTAGGGTGGCATTTTCGGAGTAACCGAAACTCCGATTCACGATCTGTCGAATCTTATACGATCCTGGAATTATCTAGATCAACATATAAGAGATTGACTACGATCCAACGGTTCAAACGTATCAAACCAGAAAATTGCACAATATGCGAGATCCGTTTGGGGTTCAAACATTAACCAAATTGGAATCCGAAAGTACCTACGCACTCGTGAGGACCAGGAGATCATTTTAGGACACAATGCCAGGCCATTACCTGGCCCACGCCCTGCCGCACGCGCTGGCAGCGCCTGGGTGCCTTGAGTAAATTTTGGAGGCTGGAAAAAACTACAAATCTCCGGCCAAGCTTCCTACCCTAGGGGTAAAACCTCATTTGGAATCACTTTTGTTCTTGGACATCCCCCGAAAAATGGCCGCAACTGGCCGGAATCTCAACCCAAAATTCGGCCAAGTTTTGGGTTCGAAATTGGATTACCTACGCTACGAATTGATGAAAACCTACCCAACCATCAGCTAAAGCATGGAAAATAGGTAAGAATCCATACCTTGATTGTCGGAACGATGGCCGGGGGACAGAGAACGAACTCGGCGAAATTTCTGTCAAAACCGGGTTGGTTTCTTCAATTTTCCGGCTGAAAACGCGGTGGCTGGCGTCAAAGAGGGGTTGGTACTTGATGGCGAGGTCGGGCCAGTTCGGTTGGCGCCAGTTTCGTGACTGGTGGCAATGGCTATGGAGGGAGGGGCGGTCGGCTGGAGAGAAAATGTTGGGGGATGAGGGTTTTGCAGGGAGAGAGAGAGAGAGAGAGAGAGAGAGAGAGAGAGAGAGAGAGAGAAAGAGAGAGAGAGAGAGGTTTTAAGGAAAATCTGATCTGGCAAATCACCATTTTGCCTCTCAACAGATTTTGATCGTATTTTCTTCAAGGATTTGAGCCCACTACGTGTCTACGAACTTATTTCATCGTGCTCTATGCAACGGTGCTAGCGAAATTTCCAAATTCCTTCCCAATCAAAAAGTCAACTTTAAATCCAATAAATTATTCTAGGGGTATAATTGTGTTTTCCTAGTATAAATTAATAATTAAAAATAAATTTAGGATCGGGTTATTACAATCTACCCTCCTTATAAAAATTTCATCCTCGAAATTTCCATACCTGTCACTCGAAGAGGTAAGGGTACTAATCCAACATTTGGTCCTCGGGTTCCCAAGTAGCCTCTTCCAGGTTATGACTTCTCCACAAGACTTTCACAAGGGGGATATCTCTAGAACGCAGTACCTGCGTCTTCCAATCTAGAATATGAACTGGTTGCTCCACATAACTCAAATCATCCTTCAATTCTATTGGTTGCTCTTCCAGAACATGGGAAGGATTCGAAATATACTTCCGGAGCATAGAGACGTGAAATACATCATGTAACTGGGATAGGTCTGAAGGCAAGGCAAGTCTATACACCACTGGGCCCACACGCTCCAAAATCTCATATGGCCCCATGTAACGAGGACTTAACTTTCCTCGCTTTCCGAATCTCACCACGCCTTCCAAGGCGATAACTTTAAGAATACCTAGTCACCAACCTCAAATTGAAGATCTTTTCTTCTATTATTTGCATAACTCTTTTGTCGGTCCTAGGCTACCTTAAGTCTTTCTCTAATCAATTCCACCTATTTCTTTGTCCGTTCAAGATCTTCAGACACCTCTAACCTGTGATCACCCACTTCATCCCAATACAATGGAGTTCTACATTGTCTCCCATACAATGCATCAAATGGTGACATCCCAATACTTGCTTGATAGCTATTATTATATGTAAACTCCATGAGCGATAACTTCTCATCCCAATCACCTCGAAACTGCAATACACAAGCTCTCAACATATCTTCCAAAGTTTGAATCGTTCTTTCTGATTGTCCATCAGTCTGGGGATGGAATGCAGTACTAAACCGCAATTGAGTTCCAAAGGCTTCATTTAACTTCGGCCAAAAACGGGATGTAAACCGTGGATTTCTATCTGGGACAATTGATATTGGCACCCCATGCAACCTTGCAATCTCATCTATGAAAATCTTAGCCAGTTTATTCAAAGTATAGTTCGCTTTCACAGGCAGAAAATGAGCGGACTTGGTGAGTCGATCCACTATTACCCATACTCCATCATGCTTATTCAGTGTTCGAGGAAGCTTGAATACAAAATCCATGGTGATGTGCTCCCACTTCCACTTAGGAATCAGAAGTGGTTGCAGCAACCCCGATCGTTTCTGCCACTCTGCCTTGATTTGTTGACACATCAAGCACTTACTGACATACTTTGCTATTGGCTTTTTCATAAAAGGCTATCAATAATGCTCCCTCATAGTACGGTACATCTTTGTGCTGCTAGGATGCATGGCAAATGTCGAGCAATGAGCCTCCTCAAGAATTTCCCTTTTTAATGCTTCATCATCCGGAACATACAATCTGGTACCCACCATTAGAGCTCCATCACTTCTCACTAAATAATCTGTTTTGGTACCGTTCTCTACCTTAAATCTCAATGTACAAATCAATGGATCCTGTGACTGGGCTATAATTATTCGTTCTACCAATACGAGTCTGACATAAAGAGTGGCCAACAAGGCTCCCTGTTCGTCCATACCTAGCCCAACTCTTAACTTCCTCAACTCAACCATCAATGGAAGATATCTCCCTCGGAGATGAGCTACAGATCCCAATGACTTCTTGCTGAGAGCATCCGCTACCACATTAGCTCCCCCAGGATGATGCTCAATAGTACAATCATAATCCTTAATCAACTCTAACCATCTCATTTGCCTCAAATTCAGTTCCTGGGTGAATAGATACTTCAAGCTTTTATGATCCGTGAAATTCTGGCACGTTTCCCTATAGAGATAATGTTGCCAAATCTTTAAGGGAAATACCACGGCAGCAAGTTCCAAATCATGAGTAGGATAATTAAACTCATGCTTTCTAAGTTGCCTCGAAGCATAAGCGATTACCCTACTATGCTGCATCAACACACAACCTAATCCTTGCCGGGATGCATCACTGTAGATAACAAAGTTCCCACTATCATCCGGAAGCGCCAACACCGAAGCGGTGGTCAACTTAGTCTTGAGTTCATTGAAACTCTCCTCATACTCATCTGACCATTCAAACTTCACTCCTTTTCTTGTCAAACGCGTGAGAGGTGCCGCTATAGTAGAGAAACCCTCCACAAAGCGACGGTAGTACCCGGCTAATGGTCTGTTCTTGCAAGTGCACAAGATTGATGTAGTATAGCATTTGACAAGTCCAAGTATCATTCCCACAATGACCAAATTAATCTGATATTCGAATACCTAAATTAAATCTAACTGATACGCAAGTAAATTTGTAGAGATTGTTGTTGTGAAAGTTTATGAAACGCACAAGAAATTAATCAAGACAATTAAGAATTAAAACGTTGACTTTTAAAGATTGAAAAAGAATGATGAAGGTCTAGGGTTTCGGAATCAACCACAAGCAATCCAAGTGAGATTTCAATGCATTCAACAGATTCTTTCGATTCTTTAGATGATAATTCCGGTATCTAAGTCCTTTTCAGGCACTCAGACCATAGTTTTCCTTAAGTGTATGATTCTTTTCTAGTTCAGACAAAGATCATATATCCAACCCTGCAATCTATCCTGGTTAAGGCATAAATTTAACAAGTTGGATTCATTAAGTTCTAGAAAATGAAAAAACCAAGCAAACCATTATTCTTCGTCAAGCAATAATGTAATTCACCACAACTTAATCACAAGAAGCTAATTGAATTATATTGCGAGTTCTACCTCAAATTCATCTTCCAAATTACTAGATGCAAAGCCCTAAGGTGATCAATCAAAGAACTTAAACAAATAGCAACAATTAAAATAGTGATTAAACATTCATCTAAAAGAAACTTAGAATCCATTAAATAACATTAGAAATCATAACTATCTATGCTCGGGCATCATCCTCGCCCTAGAGAATAATTTAGTTACTCATGTTCAAAGAAAACATAATTGAAAAACTAGAAAACATAAAGTAAAACTTATGGATTATGACGATGCTCGAGAACTTGATGATGGCAGCGGCTCTTTGACTCTCCTTCCAATTCCAGCATAAGAGAACCCTGTTTTCTGGTCTTCTTTAAATAAGGAACAAGTCTTTTTTTGACTTGGTAACTATGCTTTCCTAGTTTGGCTTCAATTGTCTTTGATGAGTTAGCATTCAAAATCCTACTAAATATAGGATTAGACCTTAGAAAATAACCTTACATCCTTGTAGACACTTTCCAAATGCAATTGACATAAATTGGACTCCAAGGATTGGACTTCAAAAGGATTATTTTACAAAACCCGCAGAACACATTCTGCCCGAACTATCTGTACTAAAATAGCCACAACTCTCTCCACACAAGTCCGAATCACGAACCGTAAAATTCTACAAAGAGCTAACATCCGTATCTTTCCAAGATATAAGGCTCAACATCTGGTTCACTCTGAGGAAGTACAGTATATTCTGTCAAGTTGATAGTTCTGCCCAGCATATTCTGCTCCCAGGATTGCACATCATATTTCAATCCCAAAATTGCTCATTTTGCTTGCTTTTCCATCTTCACTCTTCAAACCTAGTAAAACACAAAAGTAAGTAAAAATAGACTTAACTCACTCAAGAACATAGCAAGAATCTAAGAGAAAGATAATAAAAATATACAAAATAATGGTTATATCAGCTAACCTAAGAAAAGTCCGTACCTCAGTGACACTAGTTGGTCGTGGCCAATTCACTACTGCCTCCACTTTCTGGGGATCCACGTAAATACCTTATGCAGAAATCACATGTCCTAAGAAATTCACTTTGTCCAACCAGAACTGGCACTTGCTAAACTTTGCATAAAGTTGCTGCCTCCTCAAAGTCTTCAGCACAATTTCCAAGTGCTTGATATGTGTCTTTTGGCTTTTAGAATACACCAGGATATCATCTATGAACACAATTACAAAGCGATCCAACTGACGTTGGAACAACTCTGTTCATGAGATCCATAAACGTCGCTGGAGCATTAGTCAGTCCAAAAGGCATCACCAAGAATTCATAATGGACATATCTTGTCCGGAAAGCAGTCTTAGGCACATCCTCTTCTCTGATCCGTAACTGATGATAACTCGACCTCAAGTCAATCTTAGAAAATACCTTAGCACTCTTCAATTGGGCAAACAACTCATCAATACGAGGCAATGGATACTTATTCCGCACAGTGACCTTGTTCAACTGCCTGTAATCAATGCACAACCTTATGGTGCCATCCTTCATCTTTACAAACAAAACTGGTGTGCCCCAAGGTGAAAAACTGGGTCGAATGAAACCCTTATCCACCAGCTCTTGTAACTGTGTCTTTAGTTCCCTTAACACAGCTGGTGCCATTCTATATGGTGCCTGAGAGATATGATTGGTTCCTGGAACAAGCTCAATAGTGAACTCGATCTCTCAGTGAGGAGGTAACCTAGGAAGATCCTCAAGAAACACATCCGGAAATTCCCGTATCACTGGAATATCTTCTAACCTCAACCCATTGGGTGTCAATTATGTGAGCCAAGTATCCTGGACACCCCTTTCTATGTAACCGTCTGCAACTGTCTCCCCGAGCTTCTAACTGTACCACCTCCAGAACGAGGTCCAGAACTATCACTCTGATTAGACCCACTGTTAGAACTGACTCCAGCTTGAAAACCTCCATAACTAAGACCACTAGAAGATTCAGAGTTGAAGCTAACCCTCTTGGATGACCCCTGACTGGGACTACCCATATCATACTAACGCCTGCATAAATCACCTCTTCCCCGCACCATCATCTGACTGCTCTCTATTAATGAGGCTGACATCACCAGATCATGAAATTAGTCAGACGTTATCCTATCACTATGTCATGGATGGATGCCTTCAGTCATTTGGTGAACAACTGACACTTCTTCCTCTCATTCGACACAAGTGGTGCACAGTACTTGGACAACTCCTTAAATTTCTTTTTATACTCTAACACTGTCAAGCTACCCTGTTCCAGCTGAAGAAATTCTTCCATCATCATATTTTGATAAGCTAGTGGGTAGGACTGCTCATCAAATGTAGTACGGAGCTCATGCCATGTAATAGCTGACTGATATAAGCTTGCGGAGTTCTGTGGCTACTCTCTAGATTTGAGGTGTTAATTGCAGGACGAAGGTTTTCAGAACGTCGACGCCAGTGGTGATTACGAGAAGAACAAAGATGAAGGAGATTTCTCTTTTGCCTATTCCAACCCCGACAGATCGCTTATTTCCACCGACGATATATTCCAAAATGGCCATATCCGTTCGGTGCTCTCGATTTTCAACCGGAATCTCCTGTTTGTTGATGCCGAAAACGACGATTCTTTTAGAGCTAGAGGGGCTGCCGCTTCCTCTTCCTCTCTGCGACCGCCATTGAAGAAGCTCTTCTTTGAAGAGCGAGATATGCCAACCTCGACAACGCTGTTTTACAACTCATGAGGTGGACTCGGGTCCTGATCCATGAGATCAACCAGCTTCTGAGTTTGATCATCAACAACTTCTACAACAACAAGGAGATCTTTCTCCGTGAGCTCATCAGTAACGCCTCTGATGTACGTATTTTCACCGTTTATTCTTATGTTGATTTCTCATTTTAGTATTTTCTAGTTTTTATTGTATGAATCGTTGTGTTTTCTGATTGTGTTTCGCTTGTGAGCATTTTAAATTCAACGACTTAATTTGTATGGCTTAGGTTAGAGATTTGAACATGTTAACTTTTATGTTGTGGTTTATGAACGTTTCAATATGGAAGGAAACTAACTTATTTGTTCTTTAGTCGTGATCGACATATTTGCTTTGGTTGATGTTTAGTCCTTTCTTTCTTTAAGGGCACCAAAAATATAAATTAGCCAATACAATACATTTGCAACAAGCCAATTTTGGATTTTTGGGTGGTTGTGGGTCTAATATATGACTCTTGTAAATTGCAACAAGCTGGTAAGTTGATTTGTAGTATACAATTTGTTATCTGTAAGTGGTATGAATATTTATTAACTTCCAATAAGTGGTATGAACATCTGTTATACTATTCATACCCTGCAACTGAGTTGATTTATATGACATAGTATTAACAGTAACTTTTGTTTGATTTGTCTTCATACCTTTAAAAGTGCAACTGTTATACTGTTCATACCCAAAACATCAAACTCTATCTTCGCCACTGTTCTAGCATGTGTGTGCAGCAGTAACTTTTGTTTGATTTGTCTTCATAGCTTTAAATGCTATCTTGACTATAGTGTGTAAGGCATTCCATTCCAGCTGAAGTTTTCTTTTCTTGAAAAATACTTGTTTCTTTCTTTGCTTCTTGGTCCATCCATTTTCTTTGAAAGTGAAAGTGAGAGAGGTGTGACATAATTTGTAAACATATCACCCACAATTATTTGGTATTAGTTTGTAACTGATTACCAATCCAACTGAGTTTTTATCAAAAATAGCAAAAATTTGACATTTACTTTCACAAATGTCAATTTTTATAAAAACTTTAAGATATAACAGAAACCCCACTTAAAAAGACACAGATATTCTCAGAATAAAAACTCACATAAACCTAAAAGTAAAATAAAATTTCATCTTTCACAAGCGATCATCTCTTACCAGACTTGACAAGTTTTGTTTAATGATCTCAAAAGTCACCTATATGCATAGTAAGTATTTATTTTGATGTGATATTTCAACAAAATCAAGTACCTATTAGTTTGGTCACTGGATTCATTATTTTGTGAATTAATTTCTAGTAGTCACAATTGTCTGCAGTGACTAACCTGGGTTAATTGAGAGGTGTTAGGTGTATGTCACAATTGTTTGCAGTGACTAACCTGGGTTAATTGAGAGGTGTTTCACAAGTCTGATCACGTAATGGGTTAATTGGAATGCCACTAGTGTTTGAGTTTGCACTTGATATAACATTCATTCGTATTTTATTTATGCCCAATTCTAGGACTGAAAGTATCATATCTGCCCCATATATTAATATTGGGGGCTAATTATTGTAGACGTCCTTGAACTATGGCCCCAGTTGAAATTGGGTTCGTGAACTAATTTTTGAGGCAATAAAATCCTTTAATGAGACAATCAGTTGCAATTAGGTCCTGCCGTCCAACTCTGTCAAATTATCCGTCAAAATGAGGGGTAAAAACATCGTTTTGAGTCTGAAAACTCTCCTTTGAATATGAACACTCACCTTAAACCCTTCTCTTCGACCCCAAAATGAAGAACTGAAGAACTGAGAAGAGGCTGCGAGGGAAGGAAAAATGTCGGAGAGTTCGACAAATTCAAATTGCAGCCGGCGTTACTGCAAGTGTGGGTCGGAAATCAAACGCCGGACTTCATGGACAGATCTGAATCCTCAAAGAAGATTTGAGGCATGTTGCAATAATCGGGTAAGTTTTTGTTTGAATTGCAGAACAATAATTGGCGTTTCGTTTTTCGCATGGTTGGAGAATGAAATTGGTGTTTTGTTGGGTCTGAAATTGGTGTTTCGTTTTGTTTGAATTGCAGAACAATAAGAGGAGGTTGCATTTTTTCGCATGGGTGGAGAAGGAAATCTTGCCTGGGTTACTTAGAAGACTAAGAGGAATTGAGGACGAATTGAGAGCAACGGCGGAGAATTTCATATTGATGGAAGAAGAGAAGAATAAATTAGAGCAAAAACTGAGAGAAGAGGAAGAAGAAATTAAGATTTTGAAAGAAACAGAATCTGGGAATGGGTCAACAAGTTGTTGTACTAGAAGGGGAAATTTTGAGTTATCGACAAAGACAAAGGTGGTTTTGGGTTGTTGTTCTGTTTTGTTTTATGATTGTGATATTGTTCATCAATATGGATGATTTGGTAGTGTAGAAATGGCAGGAAATGGGCATAATGTTGTATATAGTCTTGAACAGCTTTTGATGGCATGGGCATAGTGTAGAAATGGGCAGGAATTGGTAGTATAGAAATGTGCAGAAACCTAGGCATAAGGTTATTTTGTGCCTCTTTGGCAGTGTATCAGATGTTTTGCTATATAAGCTGGTTTTGTGCTGAATTGGCAGTGTATACCAACTGAACAGGGGCACATTACATACAATCCAAAAGGCTTCAATTACCAATTAACATTCACCAACTGCACATTACATACAATCCAAAATACACATGAACATTACATAGAATAGGCAAAAGAGCCTTCAAAATAACATTACCAAATAGCATTCTTGAGTTTATAATTGTTCACCCAAAATACACATCCACATAGTAAGTACTTAAGAGTCCAAAAATAGGCCTTAAGAGTCCAAAAATATGTCTCAAAAGTCCACAAAATATGCATTCACAGTCTATACTTGTCCTCCTCTTTTGACACTGTGTTTGAATCTTCCTCTATGGAGTGTGGTTTGTTGAGTAAGAAGAGAAGATGGTTGCAAGGGCACTTGTTGTGAGTATGTCATTGGCAGATTGGCCCTTCATTGACTGATATCACTTACCACCTAAGATAAAAACCACAAACAACATATATTACTATATAGGCAAACATAAAAAATCTGAGTTGGGCAAGAATAATAGGTAACTAACTGGTTGTGAAGATGACATCCTTGCAGCTGGATTCCATAAGCCTCTTCCTCTTCCTCTGCACCTATTAATTTGAATTTAGGTTGGGGCAGTGTAAGTTTGAGTTGGTGCAGCTTTTTTTTGGACTGGGGCAATGTCAGTTTGGGCCGGGGCAGCATTAGTTTGAGCTGGGGCAATATCATTTTGGCCTGCATTTTCATTGTTAGCTGCTTGAACTTCATTTTGGCTAACATTCCCATTTTGGGCTGCCTCAGCCTGCACAACATACAATCACAGCTATAAAAAATCACAACCACAACCCAAATAATTAAAATGCATAACAAAACCCAAATAATTAAACAACCTGTCTTCCACATCATCTTCGATTATGGCTTTCTTTTCCACATGCTCCACATCTAATTTTAATGAAGAGTCTTCTAAGTTTTGCTGCTGGAGCAGTGTAACCTGGAGGCAAAGGGTTTGGTGGGTTTAGGGCTGGTACTTAAACCTCAGCAGCCTCCTTAGTCCTCACTCTCTTGGGTCTTCTTGGTTGACGCTTATGAAATGGAGGTTTAATTGGAGGCAAGCCACCCTTAACCCACTGATCCATAAAAGGGATGGGGTGAACTATTAGTTCATATGACCTCATGTATGTCTCTGGCTTATAACACTCATGTACATATTCAGCAGAGTTTTTCATCTCTATGGAATATAACTGAAATAGCATGTGCATATGGTATGCCACATAAATCTCATCTCCTACAACTACAAGACATTGCTGCAAGATCTACAACAAACTCCCCACCATACATGTGACTAACTGGATACATTTTCTCCCCAGCGAATCTAGGAATGCATTAAGCAGCTCCCATCTTGTTCCTCTCAATTATTTTGAATATCCTTGGGCCAACAGGGTGTTTCCATTTACCACAAGCAGCCCTTCGATTAGTCATCCTAAGCATCACATACATTCGAATACTTTCCAAACATGTCAAAATGGAATTATCTCTTGCATCAATTATAGCTGCATTAAAGCTCTCACGAAGGTTGTTCAGTAGAAGATCACACTTATACCTTGGATGAAAATGAGATTTAGTCCAATTATTGGGTGGTCTCTGCACCAACCATTTCCAAGCTTTCAAGTCCTCTTCCTTCATCTTCTCCATTTCTGCTTCCCACCAAGGAATAGTAGTGGCTCTGGCAGCTGCCCACAACATGTGTTTAAGAGTGAGACCAAGAAGTGTTGCTCTGAAATTATTGTACAAGTGCTGGATGCACATCCTATGCTCTGCAGTTGGTAGTACATATGCAATGGCAGGTATGAGCCCATTTTGCTTATCACTTATGAAAGCCCAGGATAAACCATTTGTAATACATAAATCTTCAATCAACAAAGACAGAAACCAAATCCACGAGTCCTTGTTTTCAATCTCAGCCATAGCATATGCAATTGGGAAAAGACCATTATTACCATTAACTTCTACAGCCGTCAATATTTGCCCAGGATAAGAACCTTTCAAATGGCAAGCATCAACCCCCAATTACAGGCCTGCACCCTTCTAAAAACCCTTTTTTACAAACAGCCAGACACATCTAAATCCTTTGAAATATTGCTTCACTCCCAACTAGATCACACTTAATTTTCACTGTACTATCTTTGTTGGTATTCTTCAACTGCTCTGCATAGTCCCACAACCGTGCATATTGCTGTATGTAGTTTCCTTTAATTTGTGCTTTAGCCAATCTCTTTGCCTTATACACTTGAGTTTTGGACACCCTCACATGATAAGACTCCAAAACTTCTCCTTGAAAAGCTTTCAGATTCCAATATTTGTTTCTCTTAATCTTGCTAGAAAATCTCTCACAAATCCATTTGGGATTAGCAAACTTCAGTTTCTCGACCCACCCACATGTGTGTTCTAAGCTCAACTTCTTAATTGCAAATGTTTGCACATCCTGGTTTATCTGTGAAGCATAAAGCACAAATGGACATTTGAATCCTCCGTTGCAAATTGCCTTTACTCTCGTCTTGTCATTTTTTCAAAGAACAGTTTCCTTCCATGAATAATGGAATATTCCCTGAGTGCCTCTTTAAGAACCTGTCTGTTTTCAAATTGCATCCCAAGCCGAAACTTAGGATTCTTTAAGTCCACCTCCTTTCTATATTGCTTAAACCGAGGCAGTTTGTTTTCCTTCTCACGTTACTTGTCCCTTCATTATCCCCTTCCATATCATCCTCATCACCCTCACTTTCAGTATCAAAATCTGAGGTGTGCTCACCAGCTGATGACACCTTTCCAGGGGCTTCAAAAGCAGGCCCCTCATTGCTACCATTCAGAGTGTCCTCTGCCCCTTCAGGAACATGCACTTGAACTATTTGAGACCTAAATTCTTCTTCACCAAACTAGGAATCACTATCAACAAATTCTCCATGATGTTCTTCACTGTCTACAACCTCAGGTTTCATGTTATCTTCAATATAA